>NC_056731.1:787968673-788008976 GCF_019279795.1 Protopterus annectens | reverse complement strand
AAAGTACTTGCTTTTGAGCCTCTGCCCACTGGTTTGGAGGAAGGTCTGGAAACCCGCTTGGGGTTGGCAGGGAATGGAAGTAGAATCTGTACCCCTGGGATACAATATTTAGAATCCATCGGTCCTGAATAATGGACATCCAGTTTTTGGCATGAAGGGCAAGTTTTCCTCCTAGGCGCGCAAGTAGATGGGCAGGGCTAGGAAGGATAACTGACAAGTCATTGTGAACTTTTACCATAAGGGGGTGGCTTGCCACTACCTGTTTTTGAGGTGGGAGCACTCCATTATTTAGATCTCTGCATACCCTGAGACTGTAGTCTGGTTCCCCTAGGTTTGCACTGCGAAGGCCTGGAAGGGGCTGGAAAGGACCAGTTTTTTTGTAGGCCAATGCCTATTGAATCTAGGTGGCTGCTGTTGTAAGAATTCTTTAACAGTTTGCATAGATTTAGCTTTTTCTTCCATCTTTTTAAGAACCTCTTCTGCTTTGGTGCCAAAAAAACAGTCCTGATTTAAAGGAGCATCTAGTAATTTTGATTTGACATGGTCTGGCAAGGTTTGTTCCTTCAGCCAAGCATGCCTTCTCAGTACATATCCAGTGACTGCAGCCCTGCAAGATGCTTCTAGGGCATCAAAGCCACACTGCAAAGTATGCTTACTAACTTGGTTTGCAGAATGCATTAACTCTTGTAAATTTTTATTTTCTGCACAATCTGGAAGTAAAACCATTTGTTGTTTAATTTGTTCCATAATATGGTGCTGGCACTTCAATATATGAAACTGGCAATTGAATGCCCTGATGGCAAAAGTTGCAGAGGTATATACCTTTTTACCCCATCTGTCTAAAGCTCTGGAATCCCTGTCTGAAGGAGTAGGATTTTTGGCTGTAGTACCCTTAATACCTTTAGGCCCCTGGGAAATGGTCGCTGGATCCGCAGTAGGATTCTTAAAGAGAAATTTGTGATAATCAGGTACTCTGTAGTACCTGTCAGGTTTTCTAGGGGCTGGTGGTAAAGTGTCTGGAGTAAGACTGGATTCCATAATGACATCATCTGCAACATCCAGGACAGGGGGTATAGCTATGGGGCTGTGCTGAGGCAACACTAAAAATTCTCTGAGTCTCTTTTTGGACTGAGGATAGTCCTGGCATTCCCAGCGGAACTGCTCTCAAAGTATGCAGGGTTTCACCAAAAAAAAAAATCCTCTGGAGGGGAAGCAGAGGGAATGGATTCCTCTGCATCTGAATCCTCAAAGGTAGATAAGGGTATGTCCTGGTAGTCAGATGGGCCAGAGTCAATGGACTCCTGGTCTGTAGAATCAGAAAAACTCAATTCTTGGTCTCTTAGCAGGGGCAGGCTGGCTTTCCCTAATTAGGGTGATAAGGTCTTCAGCCATTCTAAGCATTTGTTTTTGAGGCATGGGAGCTTGAGCATGCTGTTTGGTCATCGGTTTTCTAGGTGTAGTGTGTACTCTGGGCCTGAGAAACTCAGTAGTTTTAGCTAAAAAAGAAGTTGGTTCAGTGCAAATATCGGTAGGTCGGAATACACCCTCAGAAGCCGGTGCCTGCACAGTGGCTCCGGACCCATCTAAGGTATAGACATCCGCAGGTTCCATAGTCGAAGAAGCATCTCATGGCATACCGGATTCCGAATGGGCCTCAGCAGAGGCCTGCGAATCTGTAAAAGCAGGCATTAGGGGCTGCAAAGGTGTCTCACTGAGTATCGGTGGACTGGCAACTAGCTTAACAGAAGCGTCGTTGGCAGTCTCTGTCTTTATCTTTGCGCTTTTTCGGAAGATCGGTAGTCGGATGGCTTACCGAAGCCATTTCGGAATACAGAGAATGAGAGCGAAAGAATTTAGCGACAAAAATAGCCCGACGACAAATGGTTTGGGCATTAAACAAGGCACAAAACCGACAGAGAGGGAGGTCGTGGTCTGGGCCTAAACAGGTGAGGCAGTAAGAATGAAAATTTCTGTGAGGTATTTGCTTTCCACAGGCAAGACAATTGTTAACTTTTTCTGACATCGGTTAGAGCAAGAAAAAAGAATCCCCAACAGGGTACTTAGCTTCAGAAGAAGAAGAAGGAAGAAGGTTTGAAACTTGAAAAACGAAAATTTCAGGTAGTGGCCGACCGGCAATTGCAAACTGCTTCGGGCTCCTTCTCAGCAAGAAAGACTGATGTAATGGCGTCGGCTGCCTGTTTTATGCCCCTGACGACCTGACATCATGGAAGAAGCGACAGCATCTGACGCAGAAATCCCAAGACTCTGGTATTCGGGCCGACTGAGGGCTATCTGCAGGCAGATAACCCAAGTGTGATTACTACAACAGTGAAACACGAAGAACATCTGGTCTCCAAGCATTTTTCTTCTTTGGAACTAGGGACATCCTTGAATAAAATCCCTTCACCACCTGGGAGGGAGAGAGGAACTGGTTCTACCACTCACTGGGACACCATGGACACCATGTGATGAAGAACAGGAGGAAAAAAAAAGAGTGTGATCTGCAGAATGAGGAATTTCCCACTGCCATCTGTAACCCTGAATGACTTTCAGAATCCATTTGAAACAAACCTTGAATGATTTTTCAGAACCCATTTGAAACAATCTGTTGCTAAAGAGAAAAATGGAGACTCAGACTTTCTGGAAAAGAAAAGGGGCCAGGGTGGGAGGAGGTCACAATGTTTCTTGAACAGTCATTCAGACTTGTTGGTCTTTCCTTAGTTTTGGGAGGTTTGAGACTTTTTTTTGGAACCCCCTTGCCATTTCTTCTTAAAATGAAAGTTACATTACTTACCATAATGTTAGATCCAGGTTGTATAATTTTTGTCTGGTTCAAACATATGGGTATGTCAGAGGTGGTTTGAACCAGACAAAAATCAGACAGTATGGACCTAATGTGATGGTAAGTACACATTACTCTCCTATCCAATGTTGTCTATTTTCATTCATTTCAAATATGTGGGACTGAATCCGAAGCTGTCAAACTGGGCGATATCAAGGAAGAACAATCCTGAGAACGGTGGAGTCAAAAGAAGAACATAACCCAGATTGTACATCCAAGTTTATAGCAAGAAACAAATGTATGTACTGTACACCAAGTGACCACAGCACATATGTCATCAACGGAAACTCCTCCAGAGAAGGCGGTCAAGGTAGAAACTACCCTAGCTGAATGAGGCTTAGGGTTTACCTGGTAAGGGTAAATTATTCTTATGACAGACAAAAGAAACAGCTATCTAAACCAAGAAACCTTTGCATTGCCTTTTTAAACTTTGGTTTTGAAAATGAACAACTGATCATTTTTTTCTGAAATGTTTTGTTCTGTGAATATAGAATCTGCATTGTCAGTGGACATCTAACATATGTAACATGTATTTTCCTTTGAGTACCTGGGAAAGAATACTGGTAAGGTTATGGACTGGTTTAGGTTTATATCATATCCCATCTTAGGAATAAAAGATGCACTGGTTCCAAGAAAGACTATCCCTGCGAAAAACTAAGCAGCAGGTTTACATGACAGTGCCTGTATCTCCGAAATTCATCTGGCTGATGTCACTACCTTTAGGAAAATTGTTTTCCAAGTAAGGAACTTTAACTCTGATGTAGCTGCAGGTTCAAATGGAAGAGGCAGAGCTTACAGCATAATAATGATGTCCTAAATGGGACTGGGTCACTAATCAGAGGTCTTAGTAGGACACTGCCTTTCAAAAAGGCTTTAGAGATTTTCAGTGAAGCTAAAGGAGTGTCCTTACATTCAGTATGAAAATTTGAAATAGCCACCATCTGAACTGTGATGGAATAGCTGAAACCTTTATTGAAAAGCTCAGATAAGAATACTAGTGTGGATGGGGCACGCACTGAAAAAGGGATGAATCCTTTAAAAAGGCCTATTTAGAGAATCACTTAAATTTGCTCTGGTATATCATTCTAGTGGTAGTTTCTGAGAAGAAAAAAGAATACTGATTACCTGGCATCTCTGGCTATATTTAAAACTGGAGGTACCATGTGGTTAACATCATGGAATTCTGATCTGGAGGAAGCAGACCAGATGGGCGAGTTAGTAGGTTTGGAGAGTGATCCAACATCCATGGGGGATTTGCTAGCAGAGGTTATAGGTAGGAAACCATGTCTGTCGGAGGCAATGAGGACCACCTTGGTCATGCACTGTCTGGCCTTCTGTATGACTTTGCTCATTAGGGGCAACAGTGGAAAAGCATACAGGAGACCCGGGGGCCAACTGTGGACCACAGCATCTCTTGGTGACTGACCTTGCGGACAGATCAGGGCAAAATACCAGCTGAATTTTTTGTTGAGATAGAAGGCAAAAAGGTCACAGCAAGGTTGACCCTAGCCACTGAAGATCAAATGTGCCACTCTAGGATCAATAGACCACTCGTGAGGCATCAGGATAGTTCTGCTCAATTTGTCCGTTAACACATTGATTGACCCCAGGATGTGCATTGCTACTAGAGAGCAGTGTGAAAACATTGTCACCAAACAATCATGATCTCCCGATACACAGGATAAGAATGGGTTCCTCCCTGCTTATTGATGTACCTTATCACTGCCACTCTGTTCATTTGTAAGGAAATCACACCCTTGGGGAAGAGATCCTGGTATGCCTGCAACACTACAACCGCCCAGTTCCAAGACACTGATATAAAGATTGGTCTCTAGGGATGACCATATACCTTGGACCATTATCCCTTCTAAGTGTCCCCCCAACCTAGAAGGGAGACATTTCTAGTTACTACTGCTGCTGGTGAATCTGTGCAGAAACAGCAACCCTCAATTACTGTTGAAGATGTTACCCACCAAGCAATGTGTTGTCTGCACACAAGTAATTCAAATCTTTGCATACAATGGATGAATGGACTGAGACCACTGTACTGCAAAAGTCCACTGCAACACTCTCATATAGTATCTGGCTAGTGCAGCCATCAGAATAGTGGATGCAACTAGCCCTAAAAGGCGCAGCACTAACCTCGCTGGTGGTAATGGATGATGCAGTACCTGCATGGCTGTGAGGTGAAGTGATAAAACTCACATTGGGGAAGGCTATTTGAAGGGTGGTATATAGGTGGCATCCTATAATTTCTATTTTCTGAGGTGAAGCCATGTGGCACTTTGGTAGATACATGGCTATCATAAGTCCAGTAACAAATGGAGCACCTGGCCCAGATGGTACAGTAGCAGATGCTGGGAGGTAGTACTTACGAACTAATTGTCAAGGTATGGGAGAACTTTTTTTTTTTTTTTTTTTAATAATTTTTATTTTTATTTTTCATTTATATTAGTCATCAAAGAGACATATACAAAAAAACATGACCACAGTACAGTGTTATCCATTGAGCTTCAAACCATAGGATATGGGTTATCTAACACCATTATCTACACTATATACAAAGATGCTTTCACAATTAAGACAATGAATATAACAGTACATATATTTGTAAATCAAAACCATAGGATGTTATGAGTGGTTGAACACATGTGATGTTCCAGAGCCCCTAATGGTGTATTTCCAAGTGTCTCTGTGATGGCTCATGCTAATATGATGTTAAAGGCTTGCTCCCAAACTAACATACATTTTGTAATTTTGTCTTTTTTATCCATTACGATTTTATGGGCCAATAAATGTTTTATGGCTAACTGCCTGAATCCCTCCCAGGTGATACAACTTGGGTCAAGCCACTTAAACGCTATATATAGTTTCATTAGTAGAAAAATTGTAACAAGTGTAGTGGCTTGTTTCTTTGTAATGTTGGGAGGTGGGATATGTAATATAGCAAATTCCCATGATAGTGTAGATGACTGATGGCCTTTTTAAGAGAGTTCCAAAGTTTAAAGACACATTTGCAGCTCCAAAATAGGTGCAGTAAGTCAGCTGTTTGGTCTTTGCAGCATGGACAGAGTGGTGATCTTGATGCATTAAATGTGTGCAGGATTACAGGTGTGAAATACGCACCGTTATTAATCATAAGCTGGGTGTAAACTAATTTTTGGAGAGGTGTGGTCTCCAGTGTTGAGTTAATTGCTTGGTTTATTTGCTGATTTTCTATAGATGGATTTATTTTTCTCCAGTAGTTAGGGAAAAGTAGATCCCTCTGGAATTTAATGTCATTTACTAATTTGTAAGAATTTGTAATGGCTTTTTTAGTTGATAGGGTAGTTTTCCATAGTAAGTTACAGATTTCTGTGTCACTGTTGGTTATATTAGTGTTTTGGAGGCAAATGGAATACAATTCCTTAATTTGTCTTGGGATCACTGTATGTGATTTGGGAAGGTTTAAGTTATTTCCCATTTCCTGTATCGAACAGTTAAGGTATGGGAATAAATCTTGGATAGTTTTATTTTTTAACTGGGGGATAAGAGTCCAAATTCAACATTTGATTGTTAATTTTTAAATTTGGGTTTTTATGGAGGGGTTGTAGCAATATCATGACTTGAGCGAGGTTCATTGACTGAAAGAGTTTTTGTGTTAGGATGATAGAGTGTTTTAGGGAATCTATAATGTAAGATTGCATAATTTTTTGATTTAGGAATGGTAATCCTTTGGGGTTGATACCTAGTGCTTTAATATATCTATAGTAGATTGTTACCCAGGTAGGACACCAAGATTTTGTTGTCGGATTGTGTTCAGCTAGTCTCAGCACTCTATTAGTGTTAATGATTAGGTAATAAGTTTCAAAGTCCTGAAGGCCCAGTCCTCCTTTATTTTTGGGACGTGCTAATTTGGGATAGGAGATCCTGGTGTTTTTGGGTTCCCAAATGAATCTTGCAAGTGAGGTGTGCATCTGTTTAAAAAATTTGTTATGCATAATTATTTGCGAAGTCATGAAAATATATAATAATCTGGGTAAAATATTAATTTTGATTATTGAGACTTTAGCCAGGAATGGTAATTTCAGGTTACTCCATCTTTTGCAGTCTTGCATAATGTACAGCCATTTTTGGGTTATATTACTTTGGTAAAACTCCTTGTTATTTTGAGAAAATGTGACACCCAGGCATTTAATCTCATCTTTAGTTTTAATTGTGCCTAGAAGTGGTATTAGTGAGAAAGGTTTGGGTGGTTTTAAGGGGAAGATATTTGATATGTTAAGGTTTAATTTGTAGTTAGACATAGTTGAGAAGTGTTCAATTGTAGCTAGTGTTTAATTTATATCGGAGATTTGTGTAGTACAGTATATATTCAAATTGTCTGCAAAAGCGGAGAAAATATTTTAACATTGTAAATTACTGGGGGGTTATGGTATGTATTTTGTTTAATGGATAGGAGGAGTGGTTCTAGGTATAGGTTGAAAAGGAGGGGTGATAACGGCATCCTTGCCTAGTTCCATTTTTAATTGGAATTCTATTTGACCAAGTTTTTTTTATATATAAAGCTGTGTATGGGTTACTGTAAAGAGTTTGTATAATCTGAATAAATTTATTGGGTATGTTAAAGTACGGTAGAGTTTGTAGTAAGAATTCTATATTGACCCTGTCAAAGGCCTTGTGAGCGTCAATAACCAGTGCGTATATGTTTGAGTTGTTTCGGTCTGCATAGGATATTAAAGCATTTAGTGTTGGTGTATTTTCACTGGTCTGTCTGAGTGGCATAAAACCGTATTGTTCAGGGGAGATAACTTTCTCCATCAGGTTTTTCAATCTATTTGCGAGAATAGTAGTTAACATTTTTGTATCTATATTTAGAAGGGAGATAGGTCTGTAGCTGTCAGGGTTTTTGGGGTCAGCTTGGTCTTTTAGTATAAAAATGGTTTTGGAGGCATTAAAGTGTAAATCATTTATTCTATTATTTATTATGTAGTTCAGTATATAAAACAGAATTTTGGCTATTAAGGGAGTAAAAGTTTTATAGAATTCTGAGGTGAGTTCATCTGGACCTGGAGCCTTGCGTGCTTTCAAATGTTTAATTGTCATTATTTCACTAGTTGACATAGGTTCACTTAGTTTTTTCTGTTGATTAAGGTCTAGTTTTGGAAATCTCAGGTTTTGAAGAAAGAGGGTTCTATCTTCCTTTGAAGCTTGTAGTGTTTGCTCTCTGTAAATCTGAGAGTATATTTGTTCAAAAATTTTAACAATGTCCTCATTTTTTGTGTAGTGTTTTCCCTATACTTTATTTCTGTTATTTTGGAGGCAGTTTGGAGCTGTGCTATAATTCTGGCCAATACTCGAGATGGTAATTGGGCTTCTTCTGCATAAGTGGCTAACATTCTGGTTTCATAAAATGATAGGTTTCTAGTTTGTAGTAAGTAGAGATCTCTTTGTAGTTTCAAAAGGTCTGTCTCTGTTTGACTGATATGGTTATCTAATAGATCATTTTCAATTAGCTCTATCTTCCTTTTTAAATCTTGTTCCTCTTTCAGTTGTGTTTTTTGTAGTATGCTGCACTTTTAATGAATATTCCCCTAATTTGTGTTTTGATTGTAGCCCATTCTATGTCCATTGGTATCCGGGAGTTAGCAATGTTTGTAAGGGATGCTTTTAGTATTGAATCTATTTCTTTTATTACTTACGTTTTAGTAAGTAAGTTAGGATTTAGTGACCAGTTATAGCCCCTGTTCGCAAAGTGTGTCTTTTGGTCCCAATTAATGTTAAGTGCAATTTTAAAGTGATCTGAAAAGAATCTGGTATGAGTAGTTATTGTTGGGTCAATGTTAATAAAAATGTCTGATATTAGAAAGAAATCTATCCTCGACCACATTTTATGGCATTGTGAATAAAAAGTAAATTTTCCAGTTTTGTTGTCACTATCTCCATATTTAAAATGGTCATATAATTTGAAGTCTTATTTGAATTCATTTAATGCTAATGAAGCTTGTTTATTATATGTTTTAATCAAATTAGATTTGTCCTTGTCTGGGTTTTGATGCGTGTTCCAGTCACCCCCAATCACCAGAAAATGGTCCTTAAACAGGTTTAAGATGGGGTATAATGATGTAAAATAGTGATGTTGGTTGTTATAGGGTGCATATACATTAAGTAGCATTAATGGTTTTGGCAATGTGAGGTTCGTAAATATTACATAGCACCATCTTCCCTCCTTGTCTACTTTAGTTTCAAGTATTTTATCCTGGAATTGGTTCTTAATTATTATAGCTACACCTGCACTGTTTGTTTTACTCTCCGATGCTATGATTTGACGTGTGCATTTTCTCTTGCTAATTTCTGTCCATTGTTCAGTAGTAAGGTGTGTTTCTTGTATTAATAAAATGGTGGCTTTAGCTTTTAGTGTAAGATGTAAGAGTAGATTCCTTTTCTGCTTATTTTGGAGCCCTTTGAGGTTCAGGTATGGGAGAACTTGAATCCCCAGCAGACGCAGGTTAGCTGCCACCACAGCCATGATCTTGGTGAACACCCTGAGAACTGGTGAGACAAAAAGGCAGGGCTCAGAACTGGTAGTGACTGGCTCCCAGCCAGAAGCAAAGAAATTTCCTGCAGTGCTTTGCTATCTTGATATGACAGTAGGCATTCTGGAGATCTATGGAGCACATCCAACCGTCCTTTCTCAGCAGAGGTAAAATGGACTGAATTGTGACCATCTGGAATTTTGTCTGTTTCACAAAGTGGTTTAGGTGACTCGGCTCCCCCATCTTCTATGGTAATAAGAAGAACCTCAAACAGACTAAAGTTTAATCTGTCTTTGGGGCCAGTTGGATGACTCTCTTTTTCTAGCAGCTTTGAAATTTCTAAGGCTGCTGAGTCCCACTCACTGGCTGGAACATCACAGACTTGCTTTGTTTTCTGAGGTGGAAGGGAAAAGGGAAACAAATAGACTCTAGAAATTATCTTTAGGACCCAAGAATCTGAAGTTACACTGTGTCAGACTTGACGATACAAAGATAGGTGCCCCTGACTGCCTCCAGAATGCAGCAGTCAGCCAACAGTTCGGGAACACTGACAGAATCTCTCGGCAAAAAGACAATGAAAAGCCTGGTTATGTAGTCCACCTCTGCCTCTAGGTGTCATCTGTTAGTATTATCCCCTTCCCACCACCACAGGAGTCATACTAAGAACTCTGTGATTTACAGAACTACATCTTCTTCCCTGATCCCCAATTCCTACAGAAACATATTTGCGGGGTTGAGAAGTGGACTCCTATTGCAGATAGTGTGTTACCATCCTTTTGATTCCTGGTGAGTGTGTCTAACCTTAGGTTCAAAAAGAGATGAGCCATCCACAGAAGGAATTCACAAAGGACAACTTAAAGCCTTTAGCCAAATCCCAAAGATGCATCCAGGCATAGCAGCATATGGTAATACTGGTGCCTGCCACTCTGGCAGTGCCATAAGCTGTGTTGGAGAGCAAGCCCATGGCCACATTCAGAGTGGACTGTAGGGTAGAAAAGTGGGAGCCTGAACATCAGAAGGCAATACCCTCAACAGGGACTTGGTGATTTCTATGGTCAAGACTCAGTGGAATTTGGTTAAGGGAGCTAAATAATTCAGTGATCTAAGAGCAAAAGTCACTGATGCACAGGCCTGCTTCCCAAACCTATCCATCACTCTCGACTGTCTGTTAGGGTGATGAACAGACGAACTCTCTTCAGATAGTTCTTTTCTTGTGGCTGATGCAATGCAATCACAATAGCATATATCATACCATCTACTGGTGGACACTTGCTCCAATGTTTCCTGTCCTTAGGAGCAGTTAAAATGTGATCTGCTTTCTTGGGGATGGATTCTACTACATCAGGGTCCTTCCATGCCCATTGAGCCATAAGGTCAATAAGAGGATCAATGAAATTGCTACCCAGCTACCAAGGACGTTGTTGGGCAGAAACAAAGCTTTCAAGAACATTGACTCATTACATGAAATGTCTTGGGATAACCAATGCCCACTCTGTGTAATCAATTCAAGTATATCAGCAAAGGTGACATCTTCAGAGAGGGAGCAAGGGGAACACTCCACTTCCTCTAAGTCAGTGTCTTCAGTGTTGGACTTTGGAGAAGAGTTTATGTGCTTGTGTCTGCACGTCAGTTTCCTGTGAGGTCCTTCTATGGGAATATCAGAAGGCTCTGAATCAGACTTAAAATAGACAAAGCAGACTGCCTCAGAAGCCTCTGGAACAGACTGCTCCTGTTTAATAGTATGATGAGGGGAGGAAGCAGACCCCCACTGGGGCTTGGATGGAGCTAAACTGGTTGGAGGCACCTTATCCATGGAATCTGCCAAGACTCTTTCGAGGCGTCAAAGGCCGAAACTGCAACAGATACAGAGGATCCCATCCTATCCAAAGATAAAAAGGATCCCTCGGCACTGACAGCTCCTGGCCCCAAAGCAGATCACAAATCACAGCTATCTAGAGCCGAAGTTCCAAAAGCGAGAAAGACTCTGAGAACCTCTTTGTCACCTCACCCCCTCAGAACTTGGTGCCGATGCTTCGGCTCCAAGTCTCCTCTTGATCCAATAGCATCTGTGCCAAAGGAGACAGGGAAGCAGCTGGCAAAGTGATTAATGACTCCAGTGCCAACAAAGGTGCTCTGGGTTGAGTCAGATCCAATATCACTGGAACTGAAGAGTGGACAGTAAAGGATAGATGAGAGAAGGTGTATAATGACCAGTACTCTGTACCATCCCAGGGCATGGTACTCGGATAACTTTAAGCTGGATTTGTGTCCTCAAAAGCTTCCTCATCACCCTGTTGACATCTTGTTCCATGAGACTTTGAGATGATCAAATAGATGACGTCACCAATGAGTAGTCTGGAGTAGTTTCAAAGAAATAGGGGAGTGGAGTCTGAGACTCATTGGTTCGAGAGAGTACCTAGGTCTTGGAGATGAAGACTGGAGTCACACAGTCATCAGTTCTAAATCTGCAAACACATTTTGGTTCAGGTTCAAGTGAAGATATCTGCTCTGGACAGTTTGTTTTAGCTGTTTCTGATGGGGATTTGTCTGACTTTCCCATATTAATCTTTTCCTTCGCCCTTTTTTCTTTTTCTTTATCTGATGCATTGTCCTTTTCTTTCTCTTGACTCTTTTCTTTAGCTTTAGATTTTCTTGCTTCTTGGAAGGGAAGCAGAAGTAGTTGAAGATGTTGCCCTTGTCAGTGCAAGAAGGAGCCCCTTTAACACTAATTTGTCCCTTCTAGTCTGAAGAGCATTTGTGCTGAAGGCAGCACAAAAACTGGCAGTCTAGATTCAAATGGGCAACACCCAAACAAATAAATGCACTTAGCAGATCCTGGGGTGGAAGTTTATGTCCACATTCTGAACATTTCTTAAATCTAGAAGATTCCTTCATCCTGAAGTCCATGAAAAAGCAAATGGACAGAATCCTAAAAAAAAATAACCAGTTATAAATGCACACACATCATCAACCCCACTTTTTCCGATTTTCTACATGGTGTTGTGGTGTCGTGTTAACTGTCGCCATCTCCCTTGATTCAATGCCGCAGTCCTGCTTTCTTTGACACTCATACCCGTCGCAGTTCTTCTCACCCACAATCTATCCACCTCTTTGTTGAACGCCCTTGTTTCCTCTTACCTTCCTCCTGTCTGTCCCAAATCATCTTCACCAGATTGTCTTCTTTTCTGCACATGTGGCTGAATCACTATAATCTGCTCTCCTTGTTCTTTTCTGCAACTGGAGCTAATCTGGCTTCTGCTCTTACATCCTCATTTCTTCGTCTGTCCCACAGTGTGCATTCTACCACCCCTCACAGGCACTTCATTTCCATCACCTTGAGCTTTCTCTTCTGCTCTGCCTTTACTGCCCAGATTTCTATACCATACAGTAATACTGAACATGCCACTGTTTTGTACACTTTACTTTTCAGCTTCTTTGGGATTTTTTTGTCATACACTACACCTGATACTGTATTTGACTTCTTCATTCAGACTTCCCATCTTATCAATCACAACAAGATACTTGAAGCTATTAACCTATTCCATCATTCCTTCTATCTCAATTCTCAACTTCTTCTGATTTCCCCAATTTGCTGCCATTACCATTGTCTTACTGTACTTGGTTTCATTCCATGTGCCTTCAGTTTTGCAATCTATTCCCCCTGTCCTTTGCTGATGTTCTTGCTCAGAGTCTGCCTGTAATACCACATCATCTGCATACAGAACTTTGTTGATCTATCCCCTCTGACCTGTTTGCTAATGTGGTCTATCACCAGCATGAACTGAACCAAGCTCAGAACTGAACCCTGGTGTACATCTACTCCCACTGGGATCCCCTCTGTGAGACCAAAAACTGTTCATAATTTAGTCATTAGGTCCTTGTACAAAGCCTACACTAATTCTAACAATGTTTCTGGGACTTTGGAACCTTGTCATATGGTTTCTCCAAGGCTAGGAATGCCCAGTTGGACTCTTTCCTCATTTCTAGCTTCTTTTCAACTCTCTGTCTCATTGCAAACATCAGGTCAGTTGTGCTGCATCCTGATCTGAATCAGAACTGCTCATTTCCAATCCTACTTCCTGCTACTCTGTGTATCCATTTATCAATCACCCTCTCCAGAACTTTCATACAGTGTGACAAGAGTCTGATACCTCTGTACTGACTGTGTATGTCCCTTTTGTTCTTCTACACAGTGGCACAAGTATGCTTATTCTCCAGTCATCTGGAATACACCTTTCTCTCCACACTGCTATAAGTACCCTCAGGAGCCATTTTTCCTCTATCTCATCCAGCATCTTTATCACATATGCTGTGACCTCATCTGAGCCTGCTGCTTTTCTTGACTTAATTTTCCTTAGTGCTAATCTTACTTCTTCTAGGGTGGACTCCTTGTCTTCTCTCATCATAGGCTGTGTCTGGGACAGTGCAACTTCTGCTGGGTTTTCTTCATTCAGAAGCTGCTGGAAGTACTCCTTCCATCTGCCAATGATGTCCTATGGACTGGTGAGCAAGTTGTTGCTGGCATCCCTTGTGAAGGGTGTGTGACTATCTACTTTATGTATTTATCTTGCAACCTGATATAGTTTCTTTGCGACACCTACTGAGTCACTTTCCAGAAGCTGGTAGAGTGCCTCCGATGCTGTGTTCCTTGCTACTGCAAATGCTTTTTTTGGCTTTTTTGTTACCCAAACAGTATTCCTTCCTAGCCTGGTTATTTCTTTTCTATCTCCCACTTTTTCCCGCACTCTTTCTTTCTTTTGATGACTTCCTGGACTTTTGCATTCCATCCCCAGAAATCCTTATATATTTTATTTCCCTACCTGACTTGGCCACATATCTGTCCTATAGCCCTCACACATGCTGTTTTAAGGCACTGCCATTCTTCAACTCCACTTATTTCTTCTTCTTCTTGGGGTGGTAGAGCCCCAAGTAATTTACTGAGCTTTTGTACTTTCTCTCCAGTCAACTTCCAGTTCTTCAGCCTTGTCTCTTTTAACCGCAGAACCTTCTCTGACCACCGCTTGCAACTGACTGTGGCAACCAGTGGTTTATACTGAGGGCCGACTGTTCCACTGGGGATGACTTTGCAATCACTGATTCTACACCAGTGCCTTTTCCTTACTAGGAGGAAATCTACCAGGATTGCATGTTGGCCACTCTTGTATGTGATCTTGTGACTCTCTCTTTTTTTGAACCATATGTTGACTACCATCAGGCCATTTGCCAGACAGAAGTCTAAAATGGTCTCTCCTTCTTTACTCCTGTTGTTCCACCCACATGGACCCAGGCAGTCCTCATATCCTATCCTGTAGCGATATGTGCATTTAAGTCACCCATTATTAACCTCAATTAATGTTGTCCTGCTTTATCTATTAGGTCTTGCAACTGCTGTACAACTGCACTCTTCTTTTCCTCACTGTCACAATCCTGCTGTGAGGCACAGGCTAAGATTATGAATAATGCCTATAATTACACTGGATTCTGACTAATGATATGTTTCACTGCCTTCTGAAGCCTCTCTCTCACCACAATTCCCACACCATTTCTAGCCTGTCCTCCTCCTGAATAGTAGACTCTGGATCCCAAGGCACTGCCCTTCCCATCTTGTCTCTTGGATACACCGGATGTCTAGCTTTCCTATACCATCATGTCATCCACTTCCAAGCTGCATTCTGTCAGTGAACTTACACTGACTGTAGCAATTTAGTTCATGTTTTGCAGGTTCATTGGTGTTATGTCCAGCTTTCATGCAACAGAGTATCCCAGGTAAACCAGACTGAGCAATCAGACACCAACTGGCCAGTAGCTTACTGACGCAAAGCTGCTGGGCTTTATAGCAAGCACACAGTGGCATATACCCTTCCCACTGTTATTATAGGTCCCTGGCATAGGTTGGAATAGGCTGGGTCCTCAATCCACTTATCACTTACCAATATCCATGACTGAATCACCTAGAGCCATACTTTACACACACACACACACACACACACACACACACACACACACACACACACACACACACACACCAAGACAATTGCACTATACGTACGTGTGTGTGTGTGTGTGTGTGTGTGTGTGTGTGTGTGTGTGTGTGTGTGTGTGTGTGTATATAAAAAACTAAATCACCATCCAAAGCCGGTAATACGAAACTAAATGTAATAAAAAAATACCTTATGAAAAAGTACAGTTTTGTACCTACCATAAATGTAGATGTTCGAGGATCCCATTGCTGCAGTCCTTACTATTGGGTATAGTCCGCATCCAGTCGGCCCGAATACCAGAGTATAAGGCTGACGCCGGTCAGGGCGCATTAGACTGACGTCAGTACGTCAGGGTACTAATGCGCATGACCGACGTCATATCCTCAGTCTTTTCTTGCCCCAGATGTCAGAAGACCCTAAAAAGACAAGGCCCAAAATACCTGCACCAAAAACATGTACAATATATACAAGAATATATACAACAAATATAAGCATGTAACCTCACCTACACAACCACCCCTAAACACAGAGGGGAAGGAGGGAGGGTAAATTGGACTGCAGCAATGGGATCCTCGAACATCTACATTTATGGTAGGTACAAAACTGTACTATGTTCTTCGTTCCCCATTGCTGCAGTCCTTACTATTGGGTAGAATCCCAAAGCAGAGGTAAGGGAGGCTGCCAAATCATAAAGAAGCAGGAGCTGACAACATGCCTTGCAAAACAGCTGTGGCAAAACCAGCCCTAGACTTAGAGTAGATAGGAAGGTGATAATGCTTAGAGAAAGTATGCACTGAACTCCAAGTAGCTGCTTCCAAAATATCCTTAGTTGCCACCCCCCTTAGAAATGCTGTTGAAGTGGCAGTAGCCCTAGTGGAATGAGGCCTAATCCCAGCTGGAATCTCCTTGCCATGATGGGAATAACAAAATGCAATGCAAAAGCCAATCCACCTAGAAATAGTTTGTTTTGACACGGGCTTGCCCTGTGAACTCAAAGCAAAAGAAACAAACAACTGCTGAGACTGTCTAAAATCCTTAGTCCTGCTTAAATAATAACGCAATTGCCTGTGTACATCTAAAGTGTGCAAAATCTTTTCCCCTTTATTTTGGGGGTCTGCATAAAAGTAGGCAAATGAATAGTTTGGTTTAAAGCCACACTAGAAACCACCTTAGGCATAAAGGAAAGATTAGTACGTAATGATACCCTATCCTTATGGAAAATCAAAATGGCTCTACTGCCATAAGGGCCTGCAACTCAGACACCCTTCTTGCAGAAGTAATAGCCAACAGAAAAGCAGTCTTCCATGACAAGTATTTCAATTCAGCAGTAGCCGCAGGCTCAAAAGGTTGTAGAGTAAGTTTTTCCAACACAAAATTGAGATCCCAAGCAGGAGTAGGAGCTCTATGGGGGTCTTATATTCTTTGCCCCTCTAAGAAACTGCTTGAACAAAGGATGCGAAAACAATGGTGGGTCACAATCATAGTGAGCTGAAATTGCTGCAGCATGAATCTTAATGGAAGAGAAGGACAAACCTTTGTCCAATAACTCAGTAAGGTATTGAAGAGCCACACTCAAATTAGGCTCAGAAACCTGCAAATTCTTTGCTGTACTCCAAAATAAAAATCTCTTCCATTTTTCTGCGTACACTTTCCTTGTACTAGGTCTTCTAGCTTCCATAATCACATTTAAAACTTGTTGAGGAAGTTGAGACCTGCTGTGTTTCAACACAGAATATGCCAGGCTGTTAGATGAAGAGAGTGAAGCTTGACATTGAGCAGATGACCATCCTTCTGAGATAACAGATGAGGAATCAGAGGTAAAGGCCATGGAGGCTTCCTTACCAGACTCCGTAGTAGTGGGTACCAGTGTTGCCGAGGCCAATCTGGAGCTATCAAAATCATCCTTGGCCTGTCTTGTCTGACCTTTAATAGTACCTTTGGAAGAAGAGGCAGAGGAGGAAAGGCATACACATGAAGGTTTTTCCAACTGAAAGACAGAGCATCCACTTTCCAAGCTGTGTGATGAAACCCCTTTGTGCAATACTGTGGCAGCTGGTGGTTTAGTGGAGAAGCCAACAGATCTATGTCTGAGTTCCCCATGACACTGTCAAGTTTTGAAATACATGAAGATCCAGTTTCCACTCGTGGGGATCCATGATTTGTCTGCTTAACACATCTGCTAAGGAGTTCTGTGCTCCGGCAGAAACCTTGCCTGAAGAGTTAGTTGCAAGCTTAGCGCAGTCTCCCACAAAATCATTGCTTGCCTGCATAGAGGATAAGAATGTGTTCCCCCTTGTTTGTTGATGTACCACATGACAGTTGTGTTGTCTGTTAGAATCAACACCTGCCCTGGAAGAAGTAACTCCTTGAAAGCCATTAATGCAAACTGGACTGCTAACATCTCCTTCATGTTGATATGTAGATGCTGTAGTCTGGCAGGCCACTTGTCTTGTATCCACTTTCCATTTAGATGAGCTCCCCAAGCAATGTCCGAGGCATCTGTCGTTAAAATCTGACTCGCCTCTGGCCGGGTCACAGAGAGTCCCTTGTTTAGGTGACATTCCTGAGCCCACCACAAAAATTCTTTTTGAAGGCAAGGTATTATTTGAATGACAGTGTCCAAATCCTGGCAGTGCTGTGTCCATACATTTTTGAGATACCATTGTAGCTTCCTCATATGCAGTTTGGCATTGGGAAGCACCAGAATACAAGATGCCATGAACCCTAATGCTTGAAGGACTGTCCTTGCAGTCAGCACGGACTGATGAGATAGTTGATGGAAGTAAAGTGATAGACTCTTTTGTTTGTCCGGGGTTAAAAAGGCCATCTGGGCTGCTGTATTCAGTCTCACACCCAGAAAGCACATGTCTTGAGAGGGTACTAGACTGGACTTTATTTCGTTCACAGAATACCCTAGGCATCTTAGCACTGCTATAACATGTTCCAGATGCTGTAGAAGGTCTTCCTTTTCTTGAGCCAGAATCAGGCAGTCGTCCAAGTAAGGATAGATTTGAATTCCTTGAAGCCTGAAGTAAGCTATCACTGGAGCCAGAACCTTTGTGAATACTCTGGGCAGTAGATAAGCCAAAGGGCAATGCAGAGAACTGATAATGAGAATTTCCAGCTCGAAACCGCAGATACTTCCTGCAACTTAGCCGTATAGGCACATGAAGGTAAGCTTCCTTGAGATCTAAAGTTACCATCCAGTGATCTTTGCCCAGCAGAGGTAAAAGCTGTTGTAACGTCAACATCTTGAACTTGGGAATGTCCAGAAAAGTGTTGAGGAGAGATAAATCCAAAATTGGTCTCCACGTGTTCCCCTTCTTTGGTACTAGGAACAGGCGAGAATAAAATCCTAGGCCCCTTTCTGATACAGGGACTGGCTGAATGGCCCCTATCTGGAGTAACTGAGAAACTTGCTTGTGAGCCTCTTTTCTTTGTGGAGGAGGAACGTCTGGCATGCCTTTGAAAGGGGCATTGTATGGAAATAAAATCTGTAACCGTGGTGAATGATATCCAACACCCATTTGTCTTGAGTAATTAAATCCCAATTCTCTTTGAAAAGAGACAGTCTTCCTCCCAAAGGAGCTGCCAGACGGGAATCTACTGGCAGCTGAAAAGACAGGTCATTGGGTCTGTTTACGAAAGGACTGACCCCTGCCCTCACCAGAAGTCTGAGCAGGTGAACTCCCTGTTCTAGGCCTAAAAGAACCTTGAGCCCTGCCCCTACCACGTGTAGACCTACCCCTAGACTGGGAATCATAAGCAGGATATGTCCACCCCTTAGCAGGCCAATTTCTACTAAACTTCGGTGGCTGCACCTGCAAAAAATCTTTAACAGTTTGCATAGACTTAGCTTTGTCCTCCATTTTCTTTAAAACTGCTTCCACAGGCGATCCAAACAACACATCAGACTGTAAAGGAGCATCCAAAATCCTAGTCTTAACATGCTCAGCTAAATTCTGATCCTTCAACCAGGCATGCCTGCGAAGAACAGAACTAGTAGCAGCCACCCTCGAGGAGGCCTGTACAGCATCAAAACCACATTGCAAAGAATGCTTACCCACTTGTTCAGACACATGAACCAAATCCAGCAACTCTTTACACTCAATACCTTCCGCCAAAGCATCCACCTTAGATTTCAATTGTGAAAGGAGATAATTTTGATATTTTAGCATGTGAAACTGACAATTCAACGCCTCATGGCTAGAGTGGAAGAAGTATACACTTTCTTTCCCCACCTATCCAAAGCCCTAGCCTCTTTATCAGTGGGAACAGGATTTTTAACCACAGAGGCCTTAACACCTTTAGGCCCCTGAGAAACAGTTTCTGGGTCCGCCCTAGGACTCTTAAACAAATACTTATGAGCTTCGGGCACCCTATAATACCTATCAGGTTTAACAGGAGCAGGAGGCAAAGAATCAGGGTTCAGGGAAGCCTCCAAAAACATCTTCCACCACATTCAACACAGGAGGTATAGCTAAGGGCCTATGCTGGGGTAAAAACAAGAATTCCCTAAGCCTTTTCCTGGAATCAGAGTAATCCTGGCCTTCCCATTTAAAGTGCTCCCTCATGGAATGCAGAGTCTCTGAAAATGAAAAATCCTCAGGAGGAGAAGCTGTAGGAGTGGAATCATCCACATCTGAATCAGAGTAAGTAGGATACTCCTGCAAGTCTTCCGCAGAAGATTCTGAAGCCTCTGAACACTGTTCAAAACTATCAAACTCCGGTTCCACCCTAGGCCTCTTATCAGGCGGGGGCATAGAACCTCTAATCATAGTAATCAAATCTTCTGCCATTTTAAGCATATGTTTCTTAGGTACAGAACCCGAAATGCTAGGAGAAGCCCCCACTGAAGCTGAACTAGGCCTACCTCTCAAAGAAGTTTTGGCAACAGAAGGAGAGGCTCTAACTACCTTGGGAAGAGAGGGAAGAACAGTCACCTGAGAAGCCCCCTCAGCCTGGCCTACCTCCTGAGAAGGCACATCCTGTAACAGTAAAGTTTCTGCCTGGGACGCCATGGAAACTCCTGGCAAAACCTCTGGCTCCACTGAGCCTTCTAAAGAACCGACGTCCGGGACTGCCGGTTCATCAACCCTAGGCTTCGCTGATTTGTCCTTGCGCTTCTTGGAGGAAGCGGGCGTCGGAGCATCCGACGGCATTTTGTAATTGCAACGCTTCCCAAACACCAACCTGGCACAGTCTAACCTCCTCTTAATAGTGCGTTTGTTAAACCTAGCACAAGAGCGGCAACCAACAACGTCGTGCTCAGGCCCTAAACAAGGTATACACAAGGTATGGTAATCCCTATGAGGTATCTGTTTCCCACAAGAAATACAGTTATTCACTTTTTCTGACATCCGGTAAAATACTGAGGCAAGAAAAAAACAAAATGTTCCCCAACGGGGTACTTAGCCAACTCTGTTTCGGTCTGAAACTCCGGTTTCGGAAATATTTCAGAACGCCAACCTGCACTCGCAAAATTGCTTCTGCATCGGACCATGCGGCAAAAAAGACTGGGGATATGACGTCGGTCATGCGCATTAGTACCCTGACGTACTGACGTCAGTCTAATGCGCCCTGACCGACGTCAGCCTTATACTCTGGTATTCGGGCCGACTGGATGCGGACTATACCCAATAGTAAGGACTGCAGCAATGGGGAACGAAGAACATCTGGAAGAACTATGTTAAGAATAAGGCAAATAAACAGCTTTAATAAGTGATCACTAAAGAAATAACTAGAATTTGAGCGCTTTCGTTCGAAAAATGTTTCACGTTGAACTTCATCAGAAATATGGACCACAACTAAGCATTAGTATCACCATAAGGCATGGTTAATTAGAATAATAATGACACCATCAATTATCTAGTCCATCTAAGAAAGCTATTAACATTTAAATGTCTATTTAATCCAGGGGGCGTGTCCACCCTAAGTCTCACTTCCATCCGAGTTCCTTTACTTCCAAGTAATAGATTACAGTCACCAAAGATAAGGGAAACTTTTTCAATCATAATGCATTTAAAAAGGGAGCACTGAGTGCCGACTTTAATGTGCTTGGCTAGAGCACTTTTACAGTCACCTTTTCTAACAGCTTGAAAATGCTCTTTGATCATGTCACTGAGTCTTCTAGTGGTTTTCCCCATATAAAAGCCATTGCAAGAAGAGCACACGCCTAAGCAGACAATGTTAGTGGCATTACAATCACACATTTCTACAAAATGAAAAGTAAAATTAAGTGGATTCAATAGAAATGTATCCCCTTAAGCAATGTGTTGACAACAAACACATCTTCCACAAATGTGCATATATCTGAGGGACTTAACCTGGGCAACATATTTTGTGAAGGACTGGACTCAAAAAGGGACTTTAAAGAATGTGTTTTCTTATATGAAAATGAAGGGCTAGTCCTTAAAGCTTTAACTAACACTTGACTGCTTTTCATCATACCCCAGTTCTTGGTAATAATGCTCCTGATACCTTCAGAGCGTAAAGAAATAGGAAGGGGAAATCTTTTGCATTAATCGATAAAATGGCCTTAGCACTAATGAACCCGTACTTAAGGATAGGTAGGTGTTTGGTGTACCTCCAGGCTGCCACTTCCTTAAAATAATTAAAAATCAGCTTAACAGAGGAATGTTTATCTGCAAAGAGTTTCATTAGATAGTGGCATTCCTGCAAAAACAAGGTGTCATCACTAATGATCCTACTCGGATGGACAAACTGACCTTTAACTATATTTCTTTTCTTAAAATTGGGGTGCTGGCTTCAGAAATCAAGGTAATTGTTAAGAAATGTATCCTTCCTATGGATGGAAAACAAATTCCTTGATGGTGGGGGGTCAAAGAAAGGGAAATATAAAGAAAATGGACTTTGTTTCCCTTCCCTGACAGAGTAAAATCTAGGAAAGCAATGCTTTCATTAAGTTTAACCAGAAAAGAACCTAGTTCATTGGGAGCCCCCAACCATATGAAAAAGATATTGTCAATAAATCTTTTATACAAATACATGAACTGGAAACCTTCCAAATGTGTTAAAGTATTGACTTCCCATGCACAGAGTACCAGGTTGGCATATGCTGGTGCCATCTTAGCCCCCACTGCCATCCCTTGTAACTGCTGGTAAAAAGTGTTGTTAAAGGAGAAAAAGTTGTTTTCTAAAACCAATTTAATCAAGGATATATAGATCCACACACACACACACACACACACACACACATATATATATATATATATATATATATATATATATATATATATATATGGATTCCATTCACTAGATCGAAGTTCTATACTTCGAAATAGTGTATGGAATGCACACTGCAGTGAAAGTGCACTTAATCGAAAGTGCACTTACGTGAAGTTCAGTACAACGAACGGGAGTTGTACTGAACTTCTGTGCAGTACTCACAGACTTTAGGGTTAGGGCAAGGGTCATGGTAAGGGGATAGCCCGTACGGCTATCCCCTTACCATGACCCGTGCCCTAACCCTAAGGTCCGTGATGACTGGAGCGCAGTGAAGGACATAGCAATGTCCTCCACTATGGTGCAACAGTCACGAACCTTAGGGTTAGGGCATGGGTTAGGATAAGGGGATAGCTTTACTAACTATTCCCTTACCCTAACCCATGCCCTAACCCTAAGGTCCGTGAGTATCTCACCATAGTGGAGGACATAGCTTGTTTTTTGATGTCCTCCACTGTGCCGCGGTACTTTCGGTGAAGTGCACTTTCGCGGAAGCTCACTTTCGTTAAAGTGAACTTTCGCGTAAGTGAGGCTTCCTATTACAAGTTCGAAGTTGTGAACTTTCATTCTTGTAATAGGAATCCACATATATATATATACATATATATAGATATATATATATATATATATATATATATACACACACACACACACACACACACACACACACACACACACACACACACACACACACACACACATCTACATATTGTGTGTCTACATACACACACATATATATATATATATATATATATATATATATATGTATACACACACACACACACACACATATATATATATTTATATATATATATATATATATATATATATATAAATATATAAATATATATATATATATATATATATATATATATATAGAGAGAGAGATATGTACACACACACACAAACATATATATATATATATACATATATATATAAATATATATAAATATACGTATAAACAGAACATAACTTCTTTATTTGATGTTGTCATTTTCATTCATTCCTCGATCTGTGGGACAAAGTCCCCAGCTACACAGAACCTAGGGTGGCCCTTATGGAAGGATATTCCGAAGTACCATAGAGCCAAAACTGGCTTTATTCCTGGAAATGTCTAGTGTGTAATGCAAAATAAAAGTATGAGACCTTGACCAAGAAGCAGTTGCACAGATATCGTCAATCAGGATTCTCGAGGAAAACGCTCGAGATGTCATCACAGATCTCATTGAATGAGTTTTGATATGCCCCGGCAAGGGCAAACCTTTTATTGAATAAACAAAGGAGATGCAATCTTGCAATCATCATCTGGCCAGAGTAGGTTTAGTAACTGCTGTACCCTTCAAGTCTGAAAAGGATATAAACAGCTGGCCAGATTTTCTGAAGGATTTTGTCCTGTCCAGATAAAAACAAAATTACCACTGAACATGCAGGAGATGCAGTGTGTATTCTCTTATTTTTAAAATTTGGGAAGAAATTTGGGAGATTAATGGACTAACTGATATTGCCTTCTGTGGCCACTTTAAGTAAAAAAGGATTGGTTGGTCCATAAGGAAACTCTATCCTTATGGAAAGATCAAATAAGGAGGTTTAGCCGAGAGGGCTTGGGGCTCAGAAACCATTTTCACTGACAATCAACTAAAGGCCGTTTTCCAGGAGAGAAACTTAAGATCCACTTTAGCTGCTGGTTGAAATGGAGAAAGAATTAAGGCTTGTAGAATCAAAATAAGACACCAAGGAGGGGTTGGATCTTTGATTGAAGGATGGAGTAAAAAAGTGTCCGAGAAAAACTTACATAGTTTGGAAGATGTTAGGGTAGCAGAGTTTTCCCCACTGTGGAAATGCAAAATGGCTGCCAACTGAACCTTCACTGTGGAATAATTGGCTCCGTTCTGAAACAGAAAGGCCAGGAAGTCTAAAATCACAGGAACAGCAGCTGTAAAAGATCTATCAACTTCTGCTGAGCCCAAACAGAGAACCTTTTCCATTTGCTCTTATATATCTTCCTAGCCTAAACTTTGTGAACTGAAATCAGGATCTGTCTGACCGGGGATGAAAGCCTGGAATGTCTAGCCATCACTGGAACTGGAGAAACTATGTGGTCAATTTTAAACCTTGAAAGTTCTGATGAGACTGTTCCAAGGGGTGGGACAACAGGTCTGGAAGAGGTTCCAGAGTCCATGGCGGACAAAGTAGATGAGACCAAAGAAAGGTGAACCAGACCTGGTGAGGTCAGAAAGGGGCAATGAGGATGACTTTGCTCTTCAACTGATGAGCTTTCTGAAAAAATTTAGGAATCAGGGGTGGAAATGCATAGAATAGACTGAGGGGCCAAGCATGGACTACAGCATCTTTTGGAGGCTGCCCCTGAGAAGAGATCAGGACAAAGAACTTGCTGCATTTGTTGCTGACGTGAGAGGCAAAAAGTTGCAACAAGGTTGACCCCACTTGTGGAAGATTAAGTTTGACACTGACTTGTTCAGAGACCACTTGTAAGATATTAGTACCGTTTTGCTGAGTCAGTCTGCTAGAATGATGGACCCCCCACACACACACACAGAATGTCTGTTGCAACTAGAAAGAGGTTGGTAGAGATCGCCCATTGCCACACTCTCATTGCCTCTCGACACAGTGGGTAAGATCTGGTTCCCCCTTGCTTGTGGGTAAGATCCGGTTCCCCCTTGCTTGTTCATGTACTACACCATTTACATATTGTCTGTTTGAATTGCAGTGGTCCTGGGAGGAAGGAATCTGTGTAGTGCTTGCAATGCTAAAAGAACCACTCTCATCTCTAGGATGCTGATATGCAATTTGGTCTCCTGAGACAACCACGTTCCTTGGACCATCCATCCCAGAAAATGCTCCCTACCCCAAATGGGAGACGTCCATGGTCAGCATGGCATTTGGTGGGGGGGGGAGAATGAAGGGACGATCCTAGTAGACTTCTGGGGAATGAAGCCACCACAGAAGAGAGTCTCTGCAAACCCTTGACAGTTTTATGGGATGAGACAGAGGATGCTGATGTAACAACCATTGAAATTATAATGTCCACTGTAGTATTCACATGTGTAGGTGTGTGTAGGCAAAACCGTTATAGTGGCAGGAATAGAACCTAATTCTCTTAGGACTAGTTTCACTGGAGGAGATGGGATTGCTAGGATTTGAGACACATGAACCCTTTGAGTGGATACCCTGTCTGGAGGTAGAAAGTCCATAGTTCTGGCTGTGTCCAAATGAGCTTCAATAAAGTCTATTATCTGGACAGGACTGAGCTGCGATTTTTGTGTGTTAACAGTTATGCCCAGAGTGGGTGCTAATTGTAACAGGAATCCCTGGATTGAATAAGGTACATGCCTGGTTGAAGTGGTTAGCAGCCAGCTGTAGAGACAAGGAAACACATGAAATCCCTGCACTCTAAGATAAGCTCCACCTACTGCCATACATTTCGTGAACACCCAGGGGGCTGTGGTGAGATTAAACAGATGCACTTGAAACTGGTAATAGGCTGGCTCCCAGCCTGAAATGAATATACCTTCTGGAGCGACTCTCCATTTTGCTAAGGAAGTATGCATCCTATAGGGTCTATTGAGCACATCCAGTCGTCCATCTTCAGAAGAGGTAGGATGGATTGGATCATGACCATCCTGAATTTTGAGTTTTTACTGATTTGTTCGGGGATGCCAAATCCAAAACTGGCCTTAGGTCTCCTGTTTTCCTTGATACTAAAAAGAAACTTGAGTAAATGCCCGATCCGGCTTGGTTGGGCGGGACGTCTTTGATGACTCTTTTTGTAGCAGCTTTGCAATTTCTAGCCCTGCTGCTTTCTCTTATTGGGTGGCACATCTGGGAGGTAAGTTTCCAGTTTGGGAAGGTTTAAGAAGGGAATGGAGTATCCTCTGGATATGATCCTTTGCACCCACTGATCATTTGTGACGGCTATCCAGGCTTCTGGGTGCAAGGATAAGCACCCCTGACTGCCTCCAGAGATGGACAGTCAGGCAACCGTTAAGGTGTGCTGAAATAGTTTGTCCGAGGAAGAATCCCAAGACCCTTGATTTTGTGCACCCCCTCTGCCTCCAGTGCAGCATCTAGAATTGTACTGTTTATCCTCTGCCTCAGGGGGGAAATATCTCTCTGAGAATCCTGGAAAGGAACTTGAGATTCTTCTGAACCACATTTTTTTTCTCCACGTTGATTCCCAGAAAAGAATCTTTGTGGAGTAGTAAAATGGATTCCTATAGCAGACAAAGTCTTTCCATCCTCCTCGCTGTGGAAGAGTGTGTCACAAACTGTGGGGACAAACAGAGACAATCCATCAAAGGGTGCGATGACCAATGACACCTTGATAGGTTCCGCAAAGTCCACATCTGCATCCAGGCATAACGTCTAATGGCAATACCAAAACTGGTGGCCTTAGAGGTGCCTTCAGCCACATGGGCAATCAGCCTCATGGACGAATTATAAATTGATTGTTGAGTAGGTATTCTGGAGAAAACCGTCTTGCGTTCTTCTTCAGACATGGCTTAGGGACAGAGGTAGAGAGTTCTTTGATTAGGTCCCCCTGTAGCCTGGTAAAATGGGATAAATAGCTCAACATTCATAAGGAAAAAGTGGATAAAGGGTAAGCCCTCTTGTCAAACCTGTCCAAAGCCCTAGACTCCCAGTTAAGGGCATGGACAGAGGCGTTCTCCTGAACTAGCTCCTTTTTGGTGGCTGCCGCAAGAACCATGGCATCTACCAAGATCCTTTTAGTCCAGTGGGGTTTGTCCAAGGGAGCACTTAAGATCTTTTCAGCCCACTTGATTATGGGCTTTATGGTGTCCGAATCCTTCCATGCCCTGGTGGAAACTAGCTCGATAAGAGGATCCGCCATGGGGGGGACACCCAGGATGTAGATGAGATGGTGATGAATCTCCAGTAACACTGGCTCCTCTGGGTTAGGGCTTTGGGAGGACCATCCACCATTCTGGAGGAGAATCTCTAGGATGGCTGCAAAGCAGACATTGTCGGGTGGATATCTGGGGAACCCTTCCCCTTCCTCGAAGTCAGTGTCTGTAGTGACGGATTCCTGTGGGGAATCCAGGTCTCTCCTTTTACACCTCTTCTTCTGAGGGGCCTCCTCGGCGGGATACTCCATGGAGGTGTCAGAAGAAAAATGTGATTTCACAGTGGGAAGAGTTTGAGGGCTATGCACCACTGGCTGTCCCGATGGAACACGAGAGACCTGAAGGACAGACTCTGTGGGGGCAGGGGTGGGATCTGATGGTGGGACAACCGGAAATCCCCTAGGATGGGTGAGAACCCTCTCCTTCACCTCGAAGGCAGATGGACTGTAAGAATCTGAGTATTGTCCCTCTGGAGCTGAAGCCGTAGGAGCAGACATCTCCCAACTACAGCCAACCTTTGCACCAAGGGAGGAGTAGTAGCTGAGCTATCGAGTGCAGAGCCTCCAAAGGTAAGCAATGGCTATGAAAACCTCAGAGTCAAAGTCAATCCCCCCAAGACTCGACATCCAAGATACAGCTACAAGAAGCACTGGACCCCAAAGTCGTTAGAGCCAAGCACATCAGGGAAAATGTCAGACTCGAATTGGAAGCCACTCTAGGATTTGATGTCTTGGTTCTTGGGGCTATCGGACCCAATAACTCCGAAGGAGGATCTCAGATCCGAGAAGGAGCCACAGGATGAAAAGGGGAATGTCTGCTCACGGATCTAAGTAGCCCCATCTGAATCTGCACCTTGAAAATTGTCTCATCAATCTACCCACTTCGCATTCAGACAAGCTCTGGGTAGACCTGATGGAGGAGGGTGTGGAAGGTGGTCTGGACACTGGCTTGGGTGAGGCCTCCTTGGGAGGAGGGGTCTGAGCTGAAACATATGGCTCAGAGGGAACAGTTGGAGCATGGGGAGCCGAGGGAGCAGGTACAACAATCACCAGATCCAATGACCCCAGACCCGAAGGTTTCAGCGCCTTCCAAGGTGGCTCTGAGGAGGTGTGCTCAATGGAATGCTTTCTGTGTTCCCTAGCCTCCTTGGGCTTTCAAACAGGGGGTTGAGCCCCTGAAGTGGAGGGTGTAGAGGGAGTGGAAGGGGAAGTAATCCTTTCAATACGAACTTGTTGTGGCGGTCTGCTAGAGCACAAGGATTAAAACAGACACACACCTCACACAAGCTATCTAGGTAAGCAAGGCCTTGACAGCAGACACACTCCCTGTGGGCATCAGCCAAGGAATCTTATGCCCACAGGAAGTGCATTTTTTAAACCCCACACTTTTCAGCCATGATAAACCAAAAGATAAGATAAAGAAAGGAAACTGAAAGGAAGAAAAAGGAAAAAAAGAGAGAGATGGCACACATGGAAGAAACCTGCAAAAACTTAACTAACTTTAAACTATAAAGGAGGATTTTTTTTTACAACTACATATTTAGTGGGAGTAAAGGAAGGAAGATTGATAAAAGGAAATGGCAGAAGCCGACTTACAGAATGCTTCTTTGCAGAGCAGCAAATGAGATCTAAGGTATTCTGGGGAAAGGCGGCATTATGGGATAGAGAGCAGGAGTTTGAGCATCAAATCTTAAGCTTGGAAAGTGGCCGAGTTGGATCAGAGGTTGAATCTGAAACCCACAGGTCGAGGAACAAATGAAAATGAGAACATCAGATGAAACTAAATTATTTAAAGCAGATTTTTCTTTATAAGAAGAAATTGTAGATAAAACATTTCTCATAGTTTCACAATCTGTCCCAACAAACTTTAACATGGGTCTGATAATTCAAAATTATGGAAATCAAAGTTGCAGAAGAATATACTTTTTCCCCAAATCTATCAATAATTGTTCCATCCTTATTAGAAAAAGAAGGATTGGAATTAAAGTGCTTAGCAGCAGTGGAATCAATTAAGGCTATGGCTGCTGGGTTAGGTTAAGTTAGGTGAATGGTACATAAAAATTTAAAAGACTGAGGAAATGTATGCATCCTTCCTGGCTTTTTAGGGACAGCTGGCTGGCAATCAGGAAAATTGCAAGCAGTAAGACACACATCTTCTAAAGTGGACAGGACAGGAAGAATGGGTGTAAGTTCTGGAAACCTTTGGTAACAACACATATTTTCCGAGGGACTGAGATACCTCAGTGTTATTCCACTGAAAACACTACAACATTCCGGCAATGCACTCACAGAAAGAGAACCCCCACAGGGAGAACCAGAAACTGAGCTTCTTCCAAGTCTGAATCAGAAATTTGAGGAAAAAACCCTGACTCCAACACTGCATCTTCCTGTTCAGATTCAGAATCTTAAATCTCTTCAGAAAAAGTGGAATCCCTTTTTTTTTTTTTATACCGGAAACTACTTTACAAAAAGGATCAACAGCCTGAATTAAACCCTAAGCCAGCCCAAGGAAACAGGAAACTACTCCTATCCAAAGGAAATTGAAGAGGGGCAGATACATGCTTGTTTTTTTGTTTCTTTTTGACAAGGAAAAAAATGGGGCCAACCATGACACTAATGGCTGTAGCTGCTTCCCCAGGGGTGGGCACAACATTTTGACAAAACAGGGAAACCTTCCCTGTTCCCTCTCGCAGGACCAACATGAGTTGCTCTACCTTGCCCACTGAGGGGACTCCCAACAGCTGCAGAGAACATGGCTAACCCACAGTCCATAGTGGCTGTAGGTGCTACACCAAAGTGATACAGGGTAAAAGATGAGTGGTCTGAGGTGGGCCACAGCTGAGTCCCCTGCCTGCAGCTGGGGCAAACTGCTATCCTGCTGTGGTGGCAAAAACTGTTTGCTTAACTTTTTCTTTCTGCGGATGGAAGACGGACCGACCATGGGACCAGCAGTATGTTCCATGGTCAAGTAAAAAATGGTGCCTCTTTCCTGGTGAAGACAAGCAGCAAATGCTGGTAAAATTACCAGCACGCAAGAATTACTTTTTTGACAGAAAATAAAAAGCACTTTAAACATTATGGCAACCCCAAAATGAAAAATTAAACAATTTATCCGCAGAAAATATGTTCTCAGTTAGCTTACACTTCTTTTAAACTTTTAACAGGGAAGTAAATATTGTGGGAAGAAATATCCAGGGAATTGTTATGGCTAGGCTTGTATAGGCCCCTAGGGCTGATAGCCTAGTACCAACCTATGAACCTATAAATCTTTTAAACTGACAAAAAGAACCGAGTCCTCAGTTTAAAAGAGCGTTAGTCTCGAGACAGTCAATTAAAATAAGAACACTCCCAGTGTTAAAATAAGCTTCCTGAAGATGAAAGCAATAAAACATTAACAAAATTTAAGAACGTGGAAGTTTTATCCCCCCAAAAGGAACTCATCTGCCCAGCAAAGAAAGTGAAAGCTGTCAGTCCTCAAAAGCCTCAGAGGAGCGTACTCTTCATCAGCAATACATTTTGAGTGCTTCACACCCAAACTTGTCTTCATCAGATCAGCTGACAGTTTGTGGAAGGTGCCCTGAAGCTTTGGAAGGTAGCTGGCTGGCTGTCCGTTATATCCCCACATAACTAAGACTACTGCAGCAGTGATCAAGATGAAGAACATAATATATTTTATCCAAAATACTCTTTTAAGTTTCTTTATGGCAGTTTTGGATGGAATATAAATACATGCCAGTGTTATCCTGCTTTATTGCAAATAACCTCTTACTAACACTAATCTACCATTGTCTTTTACCATTATCACTACTGTTGTTCCTCTAGAAATCATTAGTATTACTCCCCTTTTCCTTTGTCCCAGATATTCTGCTGAATGTCCACCCTGAAATCGTTTCTATGTTGAAGTCACGTACAAGTTTCTATGCAAATGTGTCTCCTGCAACATTGTTATTTGCACCTTACACTTCTTAATATAATGTAATAATCTTTGCTTTTTGTGTATACATGCAAGTCTATTTACATCCCATGATAATATGGACAGAGGGTTTACCTTTATAACGGCGAAACACATTGGTGCGATTGCTCATATGAGCGAATCATAACCATGAAACTTCAAACAGCGACAGTTGTAAATGTTCGAACATCAGCAAATTGAACAGCCGATTCACTGATTTTCGAACAGTAATGTCGACAATAAAATTAGATAAAGTGTAATGCAGGGGGGCAAGCCCCCCTGCGCCTCCCACCCCCCCTACTTTATTATTCTAACTCCAAGATCGCACTACAGCGGGGAAAGAAACCATTTCCAAATCCCCACTATAGTGCAATCTGCCCCAGAATGTTTAATGTGCAATGAACGAATCTCACTGTGCATTCGCTCATTGCACATTCGAACCTTTTTCCGTTCGGCATTTGCAAACTTTGCAAACTGTCTTCGGAAAATTGATGTTCGCCCTTGTGCAGTACGCACATATAAAGGTGAACCGGACAGAGCTATTATGAGAAAAAGCTATTACTTTCCCCTTCTTCTGAATGCATATTTCTAACTTTTGGCTTACATGCACACATTATTGTTTGGCAGGCTGATCGAATCCGTGGTGGTGAAGAGGTTAGAGTTGTCGCCTCACAGCAAGAGGTTCTCCCGTTTGATTCTAGGCTGGAGCGCCTTCTGTGTGGAGCCTGCATATCCTCCCCACGGTCGATTGACGTTAAAAACATGCAGGTAGATGCGAGTGTGAATGGGCATGCCTTCTTTGAAGGTTGGGCGTCGGGCTGGCTACTCGGCACCATAAAAATCCACTGCCAATCATGAGCGGACCAGAGTTCCGCTGTGGTAACCCCTAACTGGGAAATGTCAAAAGACTTTAGGCTGATCGGTTATGTAGTTGCTGCTTCTTCATAGGTTGGTACTAGGCTATCAGCCCTAGGGCCTATACAAATCTAGCCATAACAATTCCCTGGGTATTTCTTCCCACACTATTTACTTCCCTGGACCCCTGTCTACCTTCTAATCTTTATTTGAACCAGTCACATTTTTCAAGAAAGTACAGTTGTGTACACTTACCATAAATGTAGATGTTTGAGTGCATTCACTGTTGCAGTCATCACATTTGGGGTTATCTGCTTGCAGTAGCCCTCACTCGGCCTGATTAACAAAGTCTTGGGTCCTGCATCGGTTGCTGTCTCTTCTTCCGTGACGTCAGGTCATGAGGGGTATAAAACATGCAGCTGACGCCATTACATCAGTTTTTCTTGCCCCAGATGTCAGGTGCCCCCTTAATGGGAAGCAATAAAACATATATATACATATATACAAGGATATACCTCCAATAAAAAAGCAAATACACCAAAAAGCTTTTAAGCATAGTAAAGGAGAGTACAGGTATAGCCAAAGAAATTAGGGGCTGGAGGCAGGGTAACCAGGACTGCAACAGTGCATACACTCGAACATGTACATTTATGGTAAGTGTACACAATTGTACTATGTTCTTCGTGTTTCACTGTTGCAGTCATCACATTTGGGTAGATTCCCAAAGCTAAGGATGGGAGGAGGAATTTAGATAGCATTAGGACCAGCTATAAGACCCTGCAAGACTGCAGTGGCAAAGCCAGCTCTGGATTTAGAGAAAATTGGCAAATGGTAATGCTTAGTGAAGGTATGTACAGAATTCCAGGTAGCAGATTCTAGGATGTCCCTGGTAGGGACACCTCTGAGAAAGGCTGTAGAGGTAGATGCAGCCCTGGATGAATGGGGTCTGATCCCCTGTGGGATAGGTTTTCCGTGGTGCTTATAGCAGAAATTAATGCAATGGCCTATCCATTTAGAAATGGTTTGCTTTGAAATAGCCTTCCCCTCTGCCCCTGCAGCAAATGCCACCAGCAGTTGTTCAGATTTCCTTTGAGGTTTAGTCCTGTCCAAGTAAAATCTAAGTTGTCTGTGCACATCTAAGGAGTGCAGTATCCGTTCCCCTTTGTTCTGTGGATTAGGAAAGAAGGTTGGCAAATGAATGAACTGATTGAGAGCCACACTGGATACCACCTTGGGCATGAAGGAGGGATTGGTTCTGAGGGCCACCCTGTCCGCATGAAAGATGATGAAAGGCTCCACTGCCATAAGGGCCTGTAATTCAGATACCCTTCTTGCTGAAGTGATTGCTAAAAGGAAATCTGTTTTCCAAGAAAGGAATTTTAACTCTGCAGTTGCAGCTGGCTCAAAAGGGGGAAGAGTGAGTTTTTCCAATACAAAATTAAGGTCCTAGACTGGAGTTGGGGTTCTCCTGGGTGGTATTAAATTTTTGCCCCCTCTGAGGAACTGCCTGAGCAATGGATGAGAGAAGAGGTGAGGTTCTGTGTTATAATGAGCTGAAATGGCTGAGGCATGAATTCTGATGGAGGAAAAAGAAAGTCCCTTGTGAAGCATCTCAGTTAAGTATTGCAAAATGTAAGGTAAGTTGGGCGCTGCTGTGCTCATCCCTTGAGATTGGTTCCAGGCACAGAATCTTTTCCATTTTTCAGCATAAGATTTTCTAGTACTAGGCCTCCTTGCCTCTAAAATGATATTCATCACTGGTTTACTGAGGGATGGTAAGGGAGAGATTAGGCAATTAGCCAGGCTGCTAGGTTCAGGGTTTGAAGCTGAGGGTGCAGAATCTGATTCTCCTGCTGAGACAACAGGGTAGGGGTCAGAGTCAGGTGCCATGGGGCTAACAGTGACACACTGCACCAAAGGGTGTACCAGTGTTGGCGTGGCCAGTCTGGTGCAATCAATATCATCCTTGGTTTGTCCTGTTTTATCTTTAGCAGTACTTTGGAGAGGAGAAGCAGAAGAGGAAAGACATAAACTGATAGGTTTTTCCAGCTGAAGACAGAGCATCCACTTTACAAGCTTGTTTGTGGGGAGTCCTTGTGCAAAATTTGTCCAATTGGTAGTTCTGGGGGGAGGCAAACAGGTCTATATCTGGGCTCCCCATTTGTTTGTCAACATGGTGAAAATCTTTGGTTCCAGTTTCCACTCGTGTGGGTCCATGAGGTTTCTGCTTAGTCTGTCTGCCAATGCATTTAGTTTTCCTGGCTGGAATTGAGCTTGTAGATGCACTTGGTAGCTCAAGGCTGTGTTCCACAATGCCATGGCTAGTCTGCAGAGGGGGTAAGAATGGGTACCCCCCTGCTTGTTTATGTACCACATAACAGTGGTGTTGTCCGTCTTTACCATTAATTGTCCTGGAAGAATGTGGTCCTTGAAGGCTGTCAGAGCATTCTGTACAGCTAACATCTCTTTTTGATTGATATGCAGGTGCATTTGACTTGTGTTCCATTTGCCCTGAATGCACTTCCCTGCCAGGTGAGCCCCCCATGCATAGGCTGATGCGTCTGTTGTTAGGGTTTGGGCAGCAGGGGGTAGAGTGAATGGTAGTCCCTTGTTTAGGCGGCAAGCCTCTGCCCACCAAAGAAACTCTAGGCGTAGGCAAGGTAAGATCGGAATCATTGCTTCTAGATCCTGAAAATGTTGACACCATAGGCTTTTTAGATACCACTGTAGTTTCCTCATATGCAGTCTTGCATACGGAATTAGTAGAATGCAGGAGGCCATGAACACCAATTTGCCTTGTAGACAGCAGGGTTTTCATGGCCACTAGTTTGAAGTAAGTTGTAAATTGAATTTGTTTCTCTGGCGTAAGGAAAGCCATCTGGGAAGTTTTGTTCAAGCTTGCTCCCAGGAATACAATTTGTTGACAGGGTACCGGATGTGACTTCTTTTCGTTTATGGTGTACCCCAGACAAGTTAGCACCTTTTGTACAAATGCCAGATGATTCAAAAGTATGTCCTGGCTTTCTGCCTGAATTAGACAATCGTCCAGGTATGGGTATATTTGAATTTTTCTTTGCCTGCAAAATGCAATGACAGGCGCTAGGCACTTTGTGAATACCCTGGGCGCAGTAGATAAGCCAAAGGGCAGTGCAGAGAACTGATAGTGCATGTAGCCTGCTTTGAAGCGTAGGCATCTTCTGCAAGAATCCCTAATTGGGATGTGCAGGTAGGCTTCCTTTAAATCCAGTGTTGCCAACCAGGCATCTTTGCCTAGCATAGGAAGTAGCTGGTGAAGAGTTAGCATCTTGAATTTAGGAATCACCAAAAAGGTGTTTAAGGTAGAAAGGTCCAGGATAGGATGCCATGAACTGTCTTTTCTGGCTACCAGGAAAAGTCTTGAATAAAAGCGTTGTCCTTTTTCCTCTTCTGGTACAGTTTGAATAGCCTTTATGCTTAAGAGAGAGAGTACTTGCTTTTGAGCCTCTGCCCACTGATTTGGGGGTAGATCTGGCCAACCGTTCCGGGTTGGTAATGTGTGGAAGTGAAATTTGTATCCTTGGGAGACTATATTTAAAATCCATTTGTCCTAGGTAATGAGTTCCCAGTTTTTGGCCTGCAGAGCAATCTTTCCCCCTAAAGGAGCAGTCAGTTGAGAAGTGCTTGGAAGCTTTAAAGTCAAGTCATTGAGACAGCTTTCCATAGGGGGGAGTCTTACTACTCCCTGATTTGGAAGCAGAAAACCCCACTACTTAGTCTTGTGCGTACCCTGGGACTGAAACCTGGGGGTTCTGCTGGTTCTGGGTTTGGGCTGAGAAGGCCTGAAAGAGTCAGGAAAGGACCAATTCTTAAAGGGCCAATGCCTACTAAATCTTGGAGGCTGAACTTATAGGAAATCTTTAACAGTTTGCATAGATTTAGCTTTTTCCTCCATCTTTTTAAGAACTTCTTCTGCTTTGTTGCCAAACAGGCTCTCCTGATTTAAGGGAGCATCCAACAATTTAGCTTTAACATGATCTGGCAAAGATTGTTCCTTAAGCCAAGCATGCCTTCTAAGTACAGAGCCAGTGACAGCAGCCCTGCAAGAGGCCTCTAATGAATCAAACCCACATTGCAAAGTATGTTTTCCAACCTGTTCAGCAGAATTCATTAAATCCTGTAAATCTTTATTTTCAGCACAGTCAGGAATCAACATTATTTTCTGTTTAAGCAATCCAATAATATGTTGCTGATACTTTAACATATGAAACTGACAATTTAAGGCCCTAATGGCCAAGGTTGCAAAAGTGTATACCTCCTTACCCCATCTATCCAGCGCCCGGGAGTCTCCATCAGAAAGGGGTAGGATTTTTGGCAGTAGTAGCCTTAATGCCCTTTGGTACCTGTGAAATAGTCTCAGGATCCGCAGTAGGATTTTTAAAAAGGAACTTGTGAGAATCAGGAACCTGTAATATCTATCAGGTTTTCTGGCAGCAGGAGCAAAAAATCAGGGGCCAAACTAGATTCCGAAAAGGCATCATCAACAATGTCTAGTAAAGGAGAGATAGTTAAAGTCCCTAAGCCTCTTTTTTGAATCAGAGTAATCCTGGCTTTCCCAGCGGAAGTGGTCCATAAGAGTATGCAAGGTTTCACCAAAAGAGAAATCCTCTGAAGGGGATGCAGAGGGAATAGATTCCTCTGCATCAGAATCCTCATAAGCAGATAAGGGTAAATCCAGGTCATCAGAAGAAACAGAAATTTCAGAATCCGGGTCAGAAGATTCATAAACAAATTCAGTCTTAGGTCTCTTAGAAGGAGATGGTTGGCTTCCCGTGATTAAAGTTATAAGGTCTTCAGCCATTCTTATAATTTGCTTTTTAGGCATAGAAGCCTGAGCATGCAGCCTGGGCATTGGTTTTCTAGGCAAGGTTCGAGCTTTAGGCCTTAAAGAAGAAGGTGGCGTCAGTTTAATATGCAAGTCCATAGGCCTGAATACACCCTCAGAAGCCGGTGCCTGCACAGTGGCTCCGGATCCATCCAAGGTACAGACATCTGCAAGTTCCACAGTTGAAGCATCTCGCGGCATACCGGACACCAAATGAGTCTCAGTAGAGGCCTGCGAGTCAGAAGTAGCGGGTATCAGGGGCTGCGAAAGCGCCTCACTGAGTACCGGTGAACAGGCGACTGGCTTAGGAGAAGCATCATCGGCAGCTTTCAACTTAGGCAGTCTGTCTCTGTCTTTATCCTTGCATTTTTTCGGAATGCCGGTAGTCAAATGGCTAACCGACGGCATATCTGGATAATTGAACTGAGAACAGAAAAATTTAGAAGCGTAAATATACCGACAATGGATAGTTTGTTGGTTAAATAAGGCACAAAACCGACAGCGTGGTACGTCGTGGTCAGGGCCTAGGCAAGGAATACACTACGAATGAAAATCTTTATGAGGTATTTGCTTTCCACAAGAAATGCAATTATTAACTTTTACTGACATTGGTAAAGAGCAAGAAAAAGTTTCCCCAACGGAATACTTAGCTTTAGTTGAAAACTTCAGTTCTGAAACTCGAAAATGAAAATTTCAGGAGTCGGCCGACTGGCACATGCGAGCTGCTTGTGCTTCGGGCACCGCACAGCAAGAAAGACGGATGTAATGGCATTGGCTGCATGTTTTATACCCCTGACAACCTGACATCACGGAAGAAGAGACAGCAACTGACGCAGGAACCAAGACTTTGTTAATCAGGCCGACTGAGGGCTACTGCAAGCAGATAACCCCAAATGTGATGACTGCAACAGTGAAACACGAAGAACATCTTCTATTTCAGTGAAAACATTCAAACCAAAAACTAAACAGATTTTCAGACCCCCCATCTCCTTTTAACTTCAGAAAAAGAAACATTAAAAAAAATTAAGTCTACTCCTCCAGACAGAAGCAGCTGCCCCATAATGACAGCTGCACCCAAAGACATTACCTGTTCTAAAATCAAGGTTACTCATGACGAACTACATGTTAGAGCCTGCATTCCCACTTAAACAAATTGCTATTTGTTCTTTTCTTCTCTCTACTCCCCCATCAGATGTAGAAAAACAGCTTGCATGCTTTCAGTAAACATTAACCTTTAGATTTAAAAAAAGTACACTGGCTTCCTTTAAACAAATTGTGCAGTTATATTAAATGCATTAAAGTATTAAGACTGAAGAGGAGACAACTTATTCACTTCCCATCATTTTAAACTTCAATCAATTTTTACTAATCTGCTTGCCAATGAACCATTAAATGTTAATTACAATGCAACTTGCACATTTCACTCAGCAGACAGTTTTTAGACCTCACATGATTAACTGCTGGTGCCTGCAGACTTCTTGTCTCCAAGTAAAAGCAACAGGCAATGAAAATAAAACGAAACCGCTAGTAACTTTGCAGATGCACGAAAGAAACTGTAAATTTCACTCAGAAAATCCAGTTATGTAAGAATATACCATAACAGTAGATGTCCAAACAGACCACTGTTGTAGTATTGCTAACTAATGGGAATATCCTGCCAGTGATACCATACACCCAGACAGTTTACAAAAGTTTGGTCTCCTTCCTTTCACATCATAAATCTAACCTAAGACCCATGCATAAGACATCGTGGTACCTTAGGGATATGAGGAAGTGATGTTCCTCAGAGCCTTCTTGCACCGGAACAGGTGGCAGAGTCCAAGAAAAAATTGGCTCAAGTAAACAAGGACAGAGAAGGGATTTGGAAAATCAATCCATCTCTGCCAAATAAAAGAAAAAAGGACTAAAACAAAAATGGAGGGAAGGATCATAGGAAGTTACTAAGGTATTGGCCCTGGGGCCCTTACAAGCCAGGCCAAGAAGGAAGGAGGAGGGTGCATATAATGCAACAATGATCTGTTTGGACATCCACAGTTATGGTAATTGTTTACTCAGCTGAACAATGTCTTTCATTAGATCATGATTACAGTATTGCTTACTAAAGGGGAGATTTGTAAAACTTTCATATTGTTGAGGATGGGGGAGTAGGTTGGACATGCAGAATTGGAATCCAGTATCCCTTGAAAAATGGATCTGGCAAAGCCAATTCTGACTCTAGAAAAAGCATATATCTTATAATGCTTAGCAAAGTTGTGAATGAATGACCAAGAGGCTGCTTCCAGAAAAATTCTTAAGTCTAGACTTTTGAAAAGGCTCCTAAAGAGGCAACAGCTTTAGTAGAATGCGCTTTGACCTGGCATGGAGGGGTTTACCACTGAAAGTCTAAAAAAAAATACCGTAAGAGAAATCTATCTTGAGATGGTTTGTTTTGACACAGGAGAACAGATCTTTTTTTTTTCTCTTCAAAAAGGTTGGGGTTTGGTATAATGTTTAAAGTGTTTACCTCAGAAGCAAGAGGTACAAGGTTGAGTCTTACCAAGGCTTAAAATGATCTACAAGGGCAGCTAGCCTAGTACTTGCCTGTGAACCTATAAATAAATAAATTGGTTGGATTTTTTGTGACCTTTGTCTTGTCCACACAGATACTTAGTTGTCTGTGAACATCAAGTAAAAGCAGAATTCATTCACTTCTTCTTTTTAAGACTGGGGAAATGCAGAAAGATAATGGAATGGTTTAAAGATATTTCATTTACTACATTAAGCATAAAAAAGGATAAGTCCTAAAAGTAACCTCTGTCTTATGAAAAATCAGAAAGGGTGGAAAGTACATAAGCGCTTGTAACTCATACATTTAATAGATGTTAAAGCCACTAACAAGACTGCCTTACAGAGCTTTAAGGAAATGGAGGTGGGTGGTTCGCAAGGAGAAAATGTTAACATTTCCAGTACATAATTCAGCTCCTGAGGACGAGGAACGGAATTTTTTAGAGGCTTGATAATGAAGGATGCTTTCAGGAACTGTTTGACCTCATACTGTATGTGAAAAACTGAAAGGCTACCAGCCCAGCTAGACAGAATTTTGTGGATGGTTCTATGTCATTGTGAATATTAATAGAATCCACAGGCTGCTTCACAAATGCAGAGAAAAGTGTATTAAATGTTGATCTTCG